>NC_133359.1:7073914-7118914 GCF_030506205.2 Paramisgurnus dabryanus
CAGTAGAGAGACAGACAGACCGATACACAAACAGATAGATAGACAGACAGACAGACAGACAGACAGACAGACAGATAGATAGATAGACAGACAAATACATTAGAAGGACATCCAGACAGATGGATAGACAGACAAACAGACGGATAGACAAACAGACATCCAGACAGATGGACAGACAGGCAGATAGATCAACAGACAGACAGATAGACATATCCATAGACAGACACATACCGGAAGTTAGACAGACATACAGATAGACAGAAAGATACAGAAAAGAGACAGACAGACAGACAGACAGACAGACAGACAGACAGACAGACAGACAGACAGACGGATAGATAGATATATGGATAGACAGACAGACAGACACAGATAGACAGAAAAATACAGTAGATAGATAGACAGACAGAAAGACAGACACATAGATAGGCAGAAAGATACAGTAGAGAGAAAGACAGACAGACAAATAGCCAGACAGATAGACAGAAAAACAGCCAGTCAGACAGACAGATAGACAGAAAGATACAGTAGAGAGAAAGACAGACAAACAGATAGATAGATAGACAGACAGACAGAATGTAAATACAGTAGATAGACAGACATCCAGGGAGATGAACAGACTGACAGATGGATAGACAGACAGATAGATCGATAGACAGACAGAATTATAAACAGACACAAAGATACACAGAAACATAGACAGACAGATGGACAGAAAGATACAGTAGAGAGACAGACAGATGGATAGACAAACAGATAGATAGATAGATAGATAGATAGATAGATAGATAGATAGATAGATAGATAGATAGATAGATAGATAGATAGATAGATAGATAGATAGATAGATAGACAGACAAATACAGTAGATAGACAGACAGACAGGAGTGTAGGAGAAGTGTCTTACTCTTGATCATACTGACGTCATTGGCTCCATCACCGATGGCGAGCGTGACAGCTCTCTTATGCCTCTTTATGAGCTCAACCACAAGAGCTTTCTGAAGTGGAGTGACTCTACAGCAGATCACAGTCTTACACAGGCACGCCACATCTACCAGAATCTGCTCCAGGTCTGCCTCCAGGGCATGAGCCTTCACATCAAATACAAAAAAAAAACACAGCACATGCTGAAACTGTACACCTCTGTAAACTGTCAGCACATCATTTGTTGGCCAAATTGAATTTAGTTGTTGAGGCTGTCATTAACCTGTCAAACTCAAAGACTCATTTATCCAAGCAAAACCACTTTCAACTGCTACTTTCTACTAAAACCCAATTTCAATAGACTAATACTGGACTTTTAGAAAGCCTATAAATGGCTGTACAGCTTAGCAACTACCACTGAAAGCTGTTTTACATAAAACTGGTTTAAGGAGCAATAATATGAACCGGACACTTCTAGTAACAAGATGACAGCAAAGCATTGGATCTACACAAATTATTTTTATCTAAAAAAAGTCTCTGTTAAAGAAACAAAAAGGTAAATCCATAATTCATAGATTTCAAAGCCATACAAAATGAGTGACCCTTACCAAACTGTGTCCATTAATAACTAAAGCATACTCTGCAATGATGGTCTCTTCAAAGACAGAGTCACTTGAGTATAATTCTGTCTTTTCCATGTTAGGATCGCTGCTGAATTTATCTCTGCTGGGTCCCATGATTGTTTCTTTTGCAGCCCTGGGCACAAACCAACAGAATATCCACTTTATTTTGGTAAAGCAGCACAAATGATTCATTTCAGGTTACAAGACCTCTATGCTTTGTTCTGACAGGTAAAAGGAAATGTATTTTTGTCATTCGGTTTGTAGTCCTGATTTTTACAATCGCTTCCTCGCAAGTCTCCTAAAACCTAAAACTTTGACTACATGTATTTTTTTATATAATAATGATATTGAATATAATTTCTAATATAAAGTATTTCTCTGAATCTCACTTATTATAATGTCGTCCGCAACCAGAGTGTATTCATATATTCATTATTTCCAAAATGACAGTGTCCTAAAATCTAATTGTGAAATGTTACCTGAGCTCTCGTTGGACCTCAAGCGTGGTGTGACCTGAGATTATAAACACCTCATTCATGTCATCTCTGAGCATGTTGCAGGAGTAGCCAATGTTCATTGCCGTCTCTGCAACCACAACGAAAAAAACAATAAAACCTCAATTAAGCTAAAAGAAATATTCAATCCAGATAATTTACTCACCACCATGTCATCCAAAATGTTGATGTCTTTCTTTGTTCAGTCGAGAAGAAATTATGTTTTTTGAGTAAAACATTGCAGGATTTTTCTCATTTTAATGGACTTTAATAGAGCCCAACATTTAATACTTAACTCAACACTTAACAGTTTTTCTAAATGACTGTAAATGATCCCAAACGAGGCATAAGGGTCTTATCTAGCAAAACGATTGTCACTTTTGACAATAAAAATAACAAATATACACTTTTAAAGCACAACTTCTCGTTTAAATCCGGTCGTGATGCGCCAACATGACCCCACGCAATACGTCCTGACGTCAAGAGGTCACAGAGGACGAACGCGAAACTCCGCCCCAGTGTTTACAAGTGTTGAGAACAAGGACCGTTCCTACGTTGTTGTATGTCAACTGATACTAATTAATGTCTTTGTGTCAGTTTATGGTTTACAATGGTCCGCAAATGTGCGTTTTATATATGTAACACGTGATCTCCCTACGTCACTACGCATTTACGTTAGGTCGCGCTCGACCGGATTTAGACGAGAAGTTGTGCTTTAAAAATGTATATTTGTTATTTTTATTGTCAAAAATGACAATCGTTTTTCTAGATAAGACCCTTATGCCTCGTTTGGGATTGTTTATAGTCCTTTGAAACTCTGTTGAAAAATACTGTTAAGTGTTGAGTTAAGTATTAAATGTTGGGCTCTATTAAAGTCCATTAAAATGAGAAAAATCCTGCAATGTTTTCCT
Organism: Paramisgurnus dabryanus; assembly: GCF_030506205.2. Lineage (NCBI taxonomy): Eukaryota > Metazoa > Chordata > Actinopteri > Cypriniformes > Cobitidae > Paramisgurnus > Paramisgurnus dabryanus. Next base: position 7,076,867 of record NC_133359.1, read on the forward strand.
CAAAAAACATAATTTCTTCTCGACTGAACAAAGAAAGACATCAACATTTTGGATGACATGGTGGTGAGTAAATTATCTGGATTTTTCTTTTAAGAAAATGGAATATTCCTTTAAGTAAATGCGGTCTGCATGTATATTCTCATTAGTATAAGGTTACCTAGTTTGTCCCCTGTTAGCACCCAGATCTTGATGTTGGCCAAGGTCAGACAGGCAATAGTCTCTGGAACGCCATCTTGTAGTTTGTCCTCTATGGCTGTAGCACCAAGCAGCTTTAGAAAAAGAGATTCAGTTGTTTTACACAGTGATGCACGGATATATCAGCCTATGATTGACATCGGCAAATGAAAGCATTATCGGTCATCGAATGTTTTAAAACAAGGCAAATTATATATAGACGGTTTCATCGGATGACGCGATACACGTCTGGATCCAAACTTTTTTTTTTAATGGTCTGACTAGTTGCTAAACTGATCTCTTTTCACCTCGTCGAAAATAACAAATGTTTTGGTTTCCTAGGTAATCTATGTGTTGTTTTTTTGCTTGTTATATAAATAAACTACGTATAAAGAACTTTGTTGTTATTTATTCTTAGCAGAGTTTACCGGAAGTTAAGTGCGGACCACGACGGCCGCTTGTTTATGTTGTTACTGCTGAAACCATCTATACTAGCAATCAAAAGTGGCTGAAAAATGCATGAAAACTTATCCTGTGTGATTATTTTGAAATGGGTGACAATGATAACAGAATTTCATGACATAATATTTGAAAAGAAGGAGTAAAATGCAAAACTATCGGTAAAGTTAGATGTCATTCCAAGTTATTGAATATCGGTATCGGCATAGATATTTTTGTATTGCCGCATCCATAGTTTAATAATAAACATGTCACTTATTAAAGGAATATTCCATTTTCTTAAAAGAAAAATCCAGATAATTTACTCACCACCATGTCATCCAAAATGTTGATGTCTTTCTTTGTTCAGTCGAGAAGAAATTATGTTTTTTGAGGAAAACATTGCAGGATTTTTCTCATTTTAATGGACTTTAATAGAGCCCAACATTTAATACTTAACTCAGCACTTAACAGTTTTTTTCAACGGAGTTTCAAAGGACTCTAAATGATCCCAAACGAGGCATAAGGGTCTTATCTAGCAAAACGATTGTCATTTTTGACAATAAAAATAACAAATATGCACTTTTAAACCACAACTTCTTGTCTAAATACGGCCCTGCGTGACCTAACGTAAATGCGTAGTGACGTAGGGAGGTCACGTGTTACATATATAAAACGCACATTTGCGGACCATTTTAAACAATAAACTGACACAAAGTCATTAATTAGTATCAGTTGACATACAACAACGTAGGAACGGTCCTCGTTCACAACACTTGTAAACACTGGGGCGGAGTTTCGCGTTCGTCCTCTGTGACCTCTTGACGTCATGACGTATTGCGTGGGGTCACGTTGGCTCATCACGACCGGATTTAAACGAGAAGTTGTGCTTTAAAAGTGTATATTTGTTGTTTTTCTTGTCAAAAATGACAATCGTTTTGCTAGATAAGACCCTTATGCCTCGTTTGGGATCGTTTATAGTCATTTGAAACTCCGTTGAAAAAAACTGTTACGTGTTGAGTTAAGTGTTAAATGTTGGGCTCTATTAAAGTCTATTAAAATGAGAAAAATCCTGCAATGTTTTCCTCAAAAAACATAATTTCTTCTCGACTGAACAAAGAAAGACATCAACATTTTGGATGACATGGTGGTGAGTAAATTATCTGGATTTTTCTTTTAAGAAAATGGAATATTCCTTTAAAGCTTCAGTCTGTAAATTTTTGGTAAAAAAAATAAACAAAAATCAGGTACCTCAAATGTTTATAATGTAACAATAATATTTATATTTATAATTTTTATCATAACAATATATCTTATTTTATTTTTAGGTTTATGTGTATATAAGGATCTCAGATGTAAAAGCAACTAAACGCCTCCTCCGTCAAAAAATTGGATAATAATATTAACCGAAAGCTTTCGGCACATACTCTACGGCAAATACTTTGCTTCAAATCCGCTTAATCCTGCACTCAGGCCATTCAGAAATACCGCTTTGTTGGCAGAATCCATTAAGAGTTTGATAAAAAAAAATGCTCATTTACAAGAAAACATGTCAGATGCACTTAGAGGGTTTGCATCTAATATAATTGTATATGTTTACTGTTAATATTGTTTATCTATGTTTATAATAATGCTTATAATAATTATTTATAAATTGAGCGGTCTGGTACGATTTCAAAGGAAATGTCAGTTTGACATATTTTGACTTTTAAAAACGGAGTGCATGATTTTTGTAAAACACTTTGGAAAAGGGAGTCGGGCTGAGTACCAAAACACACTTGTAGCCAATCAGCAGTAAGGGGCGTGTCTACTAACCAACATTATTGCCTGGGTTGCGTATGTGTTGGGCGGGTCTATCAAAAGAAGGTCCAGATTCTTTGGGGTAAGGGCGTGTTTGTTTAGGTGATTTCAAATTTCAACATTGGCTTTCAGAGATCATGCACCCCGCCTTTAAAAGGACACTCCCCCTTTTTTAAAAAGAAATATACTCGTTTTCCAGCTCCCCTAGAGTTAAACAATTGGTTTTTCCCGTTTTGAAATCCATTCAGCTGATCTCCGGGTCTGGTGGTACCACTTTTAGCACAGCTTAGCACAATCCATTGAATCTGATAAGACCATTAGCATCGCATGATCGCACAAAAAAATAACCAAAGAGTTTCAAAATTTTTCCTATTTAAAACTGGACTCTTCTGTAGTTACATCGTGTACTAAGACGGAAAATTAAAAGTTGCGATTTTCTAAGCCGATATGGCTAGGAAATATACTCTCATTCTGGCGTAATAATCAAGAACTTTGCTGCTGTAACATGGCTACAGCAGGCGTAGTGATATATATACGCAATTGCCCGAAAATAGTCCTCTGTTATTAAAGGTAACCAAGGGACTATTTTCGGGCGGTGCGTAATATCACTACAAGAGCATAACTGGTATGCCAAATTGAGCACACCACAAAGAGTGCATGACGTTGCCCCTTTAAATGCAACAATTCTGAATGTTTAGTGTTTAAATAAGCCAGCAATATAATAACCATGTCTTGATGTTCAAACTAGTTTACACAAACACAAAGCCATTTACCATCATGCCCTGCTCTATTTCTTCATACAGGGCCCCGAGTTTTTCTTCTCTGTTATCCAGCGCCGTGCTGGCAAACAGGAGTTGCTTCATCCATTCATCAAATACATCCTCATCCAGGTCTTTGTAAGCGAGCGCTAACGTTCTCAGACCCTCCCCGGCAAACTCCTAAATGACACAGATACATACAGGAAATACATTCATGCCAGACAAGACATTTATTTTATCATGAAAACAAACCACACAGTCAATTATACCCAACGGTGTCGTAATTATACTTAGCACACTACACAGCTTTCTGTGTTCAATCTGAGCTATGAAAGCATCCACTTCCCGTTTCCTATCATTATCCATATGCGTTTAAAAGCTGCTATTTTTATCTTGCTAGGATGGCTTCTCCCATGACATCAATAGAAAGCTGATTGCTCCTTGAGAAACCAGAGAGCAGTAAATGAGACATGACTGATGGACAGTGTCTCCTAATGACTGAAGCCCATAGGCTGCTTTAGACCAACTATACCAGACAATATGCCAGTGGTCTCTAACATGCTTAGGTTAAGTAGAACCAGTTACACTTGTTGTGGTTATTAGGGTGTTTTGACTGGTTGCTAACTGACTTAAGTCTAAGGAACCTTGGGATATTCTGGTCTACAGATATGTAAGTTTATTAGATTTTTTTAATGCCCACCAGGTGAAACTCACACGTCTGATTGTTTAGAATAGTACCAGAATGAATCAATAAGTTAAGTGAGTTAAGGCATTTAACCATTCAAAAACCCCAATGATTTTGGGACGATGGAACCGGAAGTGCTAAAATGCTAACTCGCTTCCGGGTTTCGCCTCCAAAAATACGTCATCCCTGCAGCACTCTATAAACAAGGAAAGAAGAGCTTAGCAACTTACATTAAGGTGCTCTGAGGTAGTATACATAAGCTCTTCATTAGACGGGTCCAGCCTGTCAAAGAGTATTGTGTCTGCTCCTTTTGAGTAAAGCCTTAGCTGCCCATTTGGGTTTCTCACTGCAGAAGAGACAGCAAATGACTGTGCTAGTTATAAATGTCAGAGTACACAAAAAAAAGATTCAACAGATTCGCTTATCGATTTCCCACAAGTGGATGAATTATGCAAAAGCCTAAAAAGAAATGGATGATGGATCACTTTAAAGAAACATTAGCAATAGCCCATACAGTAACAAAGATGAAAAATCTATATAAACAAAAAGATATGTGAATATTTATGAATTAATCAAATTAATATATAAATTAAAGTGGTGGGCAAACGATTAATCGCGATTAATCGCTTACAAAAAGCTATACATATATTATTATAATATGTGTTCATAATATATGTGTGTGTGTAATTATTATGTATATTTAAATACACACACATACATGTTTAAATGTAAGAATTTTTTAAATAAAATAAAATAAATATAAACAGTGGCAGCCAATTACTTCTTTTTTCGAGGGTGCTCGATGCGAAGTTCGTCACAACATGTATGTAGCCCATCATGTGTGTGGTTCGTAATTTCAAAATATGTGTTCTGCGCGTCGAGTGATCCTATGTGCATCACGTGTCTTGTGAAGTGCCTGCTGAAGACGCGTCTAAAGGGTTTATGATAAAAGAGACGCTCGCGTTTGCCAGATACTCGCATAATCTCATGCATAATAATGAGTTTACTTTTAAGGGAGTGTCTTGCGTGTATTTTATGAACATGAGCGTCTCATTTATCATAAACAATTTTGAAGCATGTGCAGCAGGCACTTATTTTGACATAACACGTGATGCACATGGTTCACATGACGCAACAAGCACATATTTTGAAAACACGAGCAACACACATGACACTCCGAACACATATTTTAAATTTGCGCCCCTCGGATGAGCCACGAGCCGTCACTGAATGTAAATACACATAAATGTTTCATGAATACATATATTTACACACAGTACACACATATACACATATATTATGCAAACACTCACTTTTAGTTTGTATGTGATTAATTGCGATTAATCACTTGCCCACCAATTAATACAAAATAATAAAACTGAACCAACCAATAACGCTCATTCTTTTGCGGATGTTGTTGAAGTCTAAAATGGCCAGTAGTTGGTAGGTAACCGGTTGACCCATCTCATATAAAGTGATGGTTTCTGGGGTTCTGGACCGAAACACAAATCCGAAGTTTCGTGCCGCTGTGACCAGAGCTCCTTCATCTGGAGATTGTGCCTGATACACCAGCTCACCTTTAACAATTCACAAAACTTCAATCAGTCTAATTCTACACAGGTCTATATAGATTTATAGTTTCAGTTCAATTTCATATGTATAACACTTTGTCGCAATTTTACATCTAATTTTATATCTAATTTAATAATTAGATATATTATCTATATTATTTAGTAATATCTTACAATATTTATCTTTGATAATAATTATAATAATCTCTGTCCTCTGTCTTCTATGTTATGCATCTTTTCTAAGCTACAACTCTATTTCTACTTGTAAACATTGCTTTGTAAATTATGTTTATTGTTGGCTTTCTTGACCAAATATTAAAGGCTCTCTCTCATTTGTAAGTCGCTTTGGATAAAAGCATCTGCTAAGTAAATAAACGTATTTGTAATATTTTGTTTGGTGTCTAGTTTACCTTCATTCCTCTCTTCTGGCATGACAGTGTGACAGAGCGCTAACAGTCGGAAGAATTCCTGCACCAGAGGCTCTTCCAGTTTGATGGCCTCAACCAAGCTGCTGTCATGGAAACGAAACTTCCGGTCCATCAGCGGATTGAAGGAGAAGTCCACACATGGTGTTTTCTGTAAGAATTCAATATAACATCTTATAATAGGTTGTATTGTATAAATGTCTTATTTATTCTATAAACGTGCAAACACACAGAAAAAGTGCTGCAGGTATATATAGCATAAACAGTATACCATATATATATAGTATATGTTACCCTGTCTGTGAAATCCAGGCTAAAGTCTTATAATCTAATAATGAGATTAGGAGTATCAAAGTTTGATTTCAAAAGTTTGATTGTAGTCATTGATTTCACATTAACTTCAGTCTTTGACATATCCTTATACTCAGTCAATATTAAAGATATCAAGGTTATATTTTCACCAATTTTTATATAGATTTTATATTGAAAACCTATACGGCAAAAATAAAAATCTCTGGCCAAAAATATTTTTTTAAATTTATGCTAAATACATTTTGTAAAAAGTAAAGCTTCATTAAAGGGGCCATAGCATGAAATCTGACTTTTTCCATGTTTAAGTGCTAAAATTAGGTGCTTCTATTAACCTAAAAAAAGGGAAAAGATAAACCCAGTAACTTAGTTTTGGGAAACCATTCTCTGCAAGCACTTGAAAAATTAGGTGATGAAATTTGGCTCCCCTTATGATGTCATAAGTGGATCTTCTTATAATATTACCGCCCCTTAATCTGCACTATTCAACCAGGGTACTGCTATTTAGTGCAGAGAGAAAGAGAGAGGGAGAAAAAAATAATTGACAGCAAAATCCCCAATGATTTTTGTCAACAAATCACCATGCATCAGCTCATTTGCATTCTAAAGGACACACCCAAAATGGCACATTTTTGCTCTCACCTACAAAATGGCAGTTTTTGCATGCTATAATATATTATCTATATTATTTAGTATTTTGAGCTACAAATTCACAAATGTACACCTGGGACACCAAAGATTTATTTTACATCTTAAAAAAGTATTTTAAAATATTTAGTTTAAATCTTAACTTCATTTTACAACCCATATGACACAAATATTTTAAGTATAATTTATATTTTTCCTGGCAAAAATATAAAAGTTTATAATTTATACAAAATATTACATTTTATAAAGTATATTTTTGCAGTTGAAAATATATTTAATTTTAATCTATTAACAAGTGTTATGCTAACAGGTTCGTAACATAAACAAAGTTTTTCTTCCAATGCCATGTGAATGTAAATGCATTCAAAAAATATATATAAATGTGTAAAAATGTGTAAAAAATATGTTCTATGAAAAATAAATTTTTAGAAACATATTTCAAAATATTTTTCAGCAAGTATATATTTTTGGGCCACTTTTTGTATATTTTGAAATATTTTAAAAATTATTTTCGATTTCTTTTTGCCGTATGGGACCAGTAAATCACCAATTATGACTTGGGCTTCAACAGACTGGGTCACAAATTGACACTAACATGACAACATTAGATCATTCCACATTTCTTAAACTAATTATTTTAGTAAATAAATGAAAAATCTTGAGATATTTAGGCATCTGTTGTCTATACACATGTTTGTCTAAAATGATTGGGTTTTCTCACCTCTGTAATATCTACTTTATGCCCAAATTCATCGTAAACTTCGCCTAAACAAACAAAAACAAAGCAATCAACATGTTTTACTATATATAGGAGTAGACACATAACCAAAAATATATAAGCTCACCATAAGTCTTGCCATTGATGGAACACTTATTAAACACCATGATGTTTTGGGTGAGGGTCCCTGTTTTATCCGAAAAGATGAATTCCACCTGACCCAATTCCTCATTGAGGGTGGTGGTCCGAGCTTCGGCAGGTGTGTCCTTAGGGCTGTAGTACATGCGTCTGTCCCAGTTTATAAAGTAGCTGTGTCCCAGCCGCAAAACTTCAACACTGCAAGTAAGTTTTGTTTTAACTTATTTACCACAAATTCAGTTGAACACTAATTCTATTAAATATGCAGGCGATTAATACAATTTAATATTTCCAAACCATCCGTCATTCTCACAGAAATTTAATTGCAACGGTGATAGATTTCATTAGCTACCCATAATGTGATTTCCGTGACCTACCTAACATATAGTGAGATTGGTACAACAGTATTAAGGATGATAATGTAGGACCAGAAGGTCAGGAAGCCAGAGAAGATTGCATTGCTAGTGAGTTCGTTCCACTGAAGATACGCCCAGAAGTTGCTGCCAACTTTCTCCTCCCAAATGGTGTTTCCAATGGCCAAGATGATTCCCATACAGATGAGGAATCCAAAGATCTGGCAACCCAACACATATGCTTTAACATTCAATTGTGTTTCATTCAAGGTATGCGTTATTTTTGAACAACCAACTGATATTCAAAATAATGATTGTATATACATGTAACACCATATATAGACATGTGTAGTACAGTCATGGTTATGTCTTTCTAAACCATAACAAGATAAACCACCCATTAAAAGTCTGATGGCATGAGCAAATTAAAAGTAACTAGCACCTATCAATCGGTTCAGTGTTTCACACTCACCCACAGCACTAAAGTGTTCATCAGCCTATCAATACTTGTTCTTTTGAATTTCGTCCTTCCACAGTTTTGCATCAGCTTAGTTTGGAGACCTGACAAAACCAGAAGCCCCAAAGTGACACATACAATAAGCACACAGGACATTTTTAAGATTTATTTATCATATATGTTTTATATTAGCTTGGTTTCTTTTATGTATGTTAATATTTTAAACAATAATAAAACATTTTAACAAGTAAAATGTAATCAAGTAATTTGTAACTTTTTGATCATTTTGCAGCCCTATAATACACTCAAAAAAAAAAAAAATTGGTGCTAAATAGCACTAAAAGCTCGTAATCATAGGGGAACCATTTTTAGTGCTATATACAGCGAGGAAAATAAGTAAATAAGTATTTTACACATCAGGGTTTCTCTCTCAATCCTGACAGATTTTAGGCTTTCTATGCCATTTTGCACCTTGTTCTCTTAATGTGCTCAATGCTTATTCCCTGTGTCATTACACGTTATTTATTATGACTCAACTTGTATACTTAAATGTTCTGATTTCCTGAATTCAATATTTTGCTTGATGGCTACATTTTTGTGTCAATAGGCCACTTAGAAATCCCCTTACTGATAAAAATGCTTTAGCACCTATGCAGAACCTTCCAGGGGTGATATAGCACAATATATGGTTCTATATAGCACAATATGGTTCTTCACAGGTACTACATAGGTGCTTTATGGCACTTTAAATGGTTCCTCTATGATTACGAGCCAGTGAACCACGTTTAGTGCTATTTAGCACCGTTTGTTTTTAAAGTGTAGGGTAACTAGTCAATTTAAATTTCCTGCTTCCAGCCATCTTTTAGACATATATTATGACTACATTTTCATTTTTTGGATGAGCTATTTCTTTAATAGCAGATGAGACGGAATGACTAAGCAGTCAGTATGGCTCTAAGGACTGTCTGCATGAGTACCAAGATGACAAATCAATCTTTCTTAAAAAAGCAATTCTGCTAAATAATGAAAGAGCATTGAAAGTAAATGTACCTGCGAAGATAACCAATCCAAAACACCACTCAGTATTACGGAGCACGCAGCCTCTCAAGAGCATCTTCTCATTGTCCAGTGAGTACTTATTATCATTCCAGTATAGTGTCCCTGTAAACTTGTCCAATTTATTGTTTGGAGGTTCGCAGATGACTTCCCCTGAGAGATACGATGAAGACGACAAGTAACAGGAAGGTGTAATTCGAAGGCAAATGTTGTTTATTATTTTTGCTATATTGAATTGCTATCTCACTGCATGTTTACTGTGACTTTTTCGCCTACTGGATGCGTTATACACAAACAAAGCTTACAATAATGGCACTGATAATGTCATACAAAAAGGTCATTATTGTTTCACAAAAAAAATCACTGAGGAAAGAACTGCATTCTTGAAAATGAAAATATTATTAGCTCTGAATGCCGAAGTTGCTCTCCAAATTAATTAGGACAAAATCAAAGTGAAGACACTCGAAATCTCATTACAAAGGCTTCTTGACAGCTTTAAGACATACGCAAGCATATCAAAAACCCCATGGGCGAAAACCACAGGGATCAATCCAATCAAAGTGGCATGAGCGAGCGTTTCTGTTTACTGCTTTTCTGGTGCAATAACCTGGCAAGCAATAGCTGTCATTTTACCGTCTAGGTTACCTACCATTGTGAAAATTAACCATGTTTTTTGTAAGTAACCATGGTTTTTTGGTGAAATGCTTACCAAAAAAGGAACCATGATGGTTAAACTATGGGAACCATGTTTTTTAATTGAATAAACCATGGTTAATTTATAGCTTAAATTTAGTTAAAAAAAAATACGTATGATATTCCATCATGTAAGTAAAGTCAAAAGTGATTACACGTCGTTTGATTTCATTTATTTATTTTATTTCCTTTATTTTTGGGCTATGGTTAGACATCCATTCAAATTTCACTGACATTTTGCCTGATTCAAGCCTAAACGTCTGGGCTTTGTTTGGATAGCTATTAGACGTCTTTGCAAAATTGCTTGCCGGGAACGATGTGTGAATATAGCTTTACCATTAAAGTCGGCGAGCTTCGCGACATCATCCCCGAGGTCTGAGGTTACAGTCAAAGCCTGACGCACCTTCAGGTTCGTCTCCCTGTTGAAAATATTTGATACCTTAAAAGAAGCATTTCTGTGCATTTTCACGCTCATGACTTTAAGGAGGTTGTTGGACATATTCAGTGAGACTCAAAATGAACAGAAAACTCCTTTACCCGTCAAGTTCTGCGGTCTCGATATAGCAAAGTCCATAGGGCTCGCTGCTGGAGAGAAGGAGAAGGTCAGCCTGTAGACAGAAGAGAGAGGACGGTATAGATGAGAGAGGAACTCATAAATCATCTAATGTATGACGGTTAAATCTAGAGCTTTCTTTACATTACAGTGGACTCTGATGTCATGAATGTAGATAACTATAAAGATATTGGAAAACTTTGTCTTTCCCTTACACTTAAATATTACAATTATTCATATTTTATCCTTTAGGTACACAACCCCTATGATTTTCTTGAGCCCAAAAAATATTATATAATAAGCTTGTTTACTATGTGGGTGTACTATGTATAATAATAATGTATATATAAATAAACACACATGCATATATTTAAGAAACATTTGCATGTGTATATATTTTTATATAATTTATATAAATATTTATAATATAAATATATTTTTTCTCAAAATTAAACTTAAAATGTATTTACTCACCCTCAAGTTGTTACAGATCTGAATAAATGTCTTTGTTGTGCTGAACACAAAGGAAGATATTTTGAGCAATGTTTGTAACCAAACTGTTTTGAAGCACCATTGACTTCCATAGTATTTTTCTTTTTTAATGTAGAAGTCAATGGTGCTTCTGTTTCCTGCTTAATAAATTTCTGCCTTTGTTTAGCAGAACAAATACATTTATACAGACTTGTAACAACACAAAGGTGAGTAAATGATGGCCGAATTTTTATTTTTGGGGGAACTATCCCTTTAATGCAATACAATTCATGTTAGTTCATTGTGCATTAACCACAATTAATGTTGAAATTAACATGAACTAAGATAGATAAATGCTGTTGAAGTACTGTCTTTGTTAGTTCATGTTAGCTAATGCATTAACTAATGTTAGCAAATACAACCTTATTATAAAGTGTTAGCACATCTCTTGTTTTTTATTATAGAGCCAAATGCATGTAGGCTTGAAACAGCATGACAATAATGCAGAAAAAGTATAAAGGGTTTTTTTTTGAGTCAAGTATGTGACTTTTAGGTTCAGTAACAGATTGATTTTGACCACATTATAGTTAAATAGGACTATAAAGTAATTTCAAACTTACAGCAACAAACTGATTGTTCTCAAGTTTGATAATATCCCCGACTCTTACATTCATCCATTTTTCATTCTGTAACCTGAAATAAAAAAATAATGCATTAGTTCTGAAACACGTTATTCCCAATTTCTTGTACATCCTGACACGGACACTTACTTTCCTTTGATGAGTACCTGAGACTGCCGGGTATTGACTTGTTGGTCACTTTTATGGCGAAACTAAAAATCCAGAACAGATCAATCACAGGAAACATTAGTTTGCCTGTGTGGGACACAGCATCAGAGTCATAAAAGAACATAAACAGACTCTTACATAGTCGTCGGTAGCATCTTTGACAGCTGTGATAGCCAAAACCAACACCAAAGGCACAATGGTAGTGAACCAGGACAAAGAGGAGATTTCTGGAATTAACTGGAATTGACACACAGTACAATCCCAATTACATCTCTTATAATAAATGATTCATAACTGAAACCCCCATGTACTGATTTAAAAGATGGCTTTTAGACAAACCTGTAATATCAGGAGAACTAAGAAGTAGGCATTCGCGAAACGCTGAAACTGCTCAAACAGGTTGGTGGGCAGGAAGGTGAAGACGTTATATTTTGCTGTCTTGATGCGATTGTCCTGCGAAAGAAAAACGGTAATACTTTACAATAAGGTTGTATTTGTTACAATTTTTAAATGCATTAGCTAACATGAACTAATACTGAACAATATTGTTCATCAGCATCTATTAAATTCCCTGTAAAGTCAATCTTGAAAATTGTTCTTAAGCACATTATAAATGTTAGAAAAATATTCCTGAAACACGCCACAAAGACTGTGAACTATCTAGTAATTAATTGCAGAGTTAGATTGTTTTTCAACAGTTTTTAGGCGTGCCTAAAACACACATGGCCATCCCAATCCTGCGAGTGGCTGTGGTTTCAGACAGTGGACACGCCCCCACCGCTTGAGAACAGAGAATGCTGCCTATTTTCCAAGATTTTAAATGGACACTTCACTTTTTATTGAAAATATACTCATTTTCCAGCTCCAGAGTTAAACATTTGATTTTTACTGTTTTGGAATCCATTCAGCTGATCTCCAGGTCTGGTGGTACCCGTTTAAGCATAGCTTAGCATAATCCATTGAATCTGGTTAGACCATTAGCATTGCGCTAAAAAATAAAATAAGGAGTTTCGATATTTCTCCTATTTAAAACTTGAGGTACATCGTGTACTAAAATCGACGAGGACTTTGCTGCCGTAATATGACTGCAGGAGGCGCAATAATATTACGCAGTGCCCAAAAATAGTTCCGTGCTATTGAAAGTTAACAAGGGAACTATTTTCGGCTGCTGTGTAATATCATGTATAGCCAGCTGGATGGTTATCGCAAATAAATCCCTTCAGGGTTATACAATCCTGATCACTCTGAATTTATTCTTCACTAACAAATGCAACCTTATTATTAAGTATTAAAAAATAAAGTCTTACAAAAATCTTGTTTTGACAGTTGTTACATCACCAAATCATTAGCATTTATTAATATTAATTAACAAGCTTTTAAAGGTGCAGTGTGTAAATTTTAGCGGCATCTAGTGGCAAGGTTGCAAATTGCAACCAAAGGCTCAGTCCACTGCTCACCTCTTGCTTTTAAAACACATAGAGAAGCTATGGTAGCTGCCACCGGACAAACATGTCATCGCCAAAGACAACTTAGTAAAAAGGTTTGTCCGTTAAGAGCTTCTGTAGAAACATGGCGGCACAAAATGGCTACTTCCATGTAAGGGGACCCTCTGTGTATGTAGTAGGGCTGAACGATACATCGAATTTTCATCGTCATCGTGATATGAACTCGCGCGATGAACAAATCGCAACAGACAGCCTTGATGCGATGAATGAAGGGAAAACGGTAAGCGCATGTAATAACCGTTTGACCTATCACGTTTAGTCCTGAAGACATCCCTGCGTCCCAAACCGCATACTTTCATACTATATAGTAGGCGAAAAGCACTACTTCTCGTACTCTTTGCATACTATATAGTATGGAAGTAGGCAGTTTGGGACGCACGGATGGTTTGCGCGTTCATGCTATTAGGCCAATCAGGGGAACCCCCAAGTAGCTCGCTCAGATTGATTTAGCTCGCTCAGTGTCAGTTGCGATGCTGTGCCTGTTAGCAAAAACGATGGCGAGGAAGGAGAGAAGAGAGAGGAAAATGTGTTGACAGACGAAGACCTTGTGGTGAAAAAAAACAGCACTTCAGCTATATCATGGAATTATTTAGGATTTAGGAGAGATGACGCCGCAAACACAGGTACTGTGGAAGCGGTGATTCGCATATTGCGTCTATTGCGCGCTCAAGTACATTATTCAAATGTAGGCCCGCAGTATGTGCGATCTGGAAGCGCCGCGGTCGCAACTCGCACGCGGTGTGACACGCTCGTTTTTCCAGGCTTTTCAAAAACATTTTAACTTTTCAGAATGACACAAGCGCAGGGTGCAGATCATGTGACAATAACCTACGTGTCTAGCGTTTTCCACGCGTTTTTAGCCGCGACATGTGAATGGCCCCTAAACATGAAAAAATATAAAATATTTATCGCAACTCACATCGTCATCGCAACATTAAACAATGTCACCGCACATCGCAACTTTTCCTCACATTGTCCAGCACTAGTATGTAGATAAAAACATTAGGGATGCACCGATACCGATACTGGTATCGGCCTCGATACCACATTTTCTAAAGTACTCGTACTCGTTAAAAGTCCCCCGATACCAGGAATCGATACCACGGTCTGAGAAATGTCTATGTTTGAGGGGCGTGTAAGGGGTTAATGCCTCTTGTGTTGTCCAAAAAGGCAGAGTTTACAACAAACTGGAAAACTAGTCCTTTGTTTTTTTGTTAAATTATATGACTAAAGCTGTTACCTGTACATTTAAATCATGTTTTTTTTATTAAGTACTCAGTATCGGTATCGCCAAGTACTGAAATGCAAGTACTCGTACTCGTATTCCAAAAAAGTGGGATCGGTGCATCCCTAAAAAACATCTCATTCTAAGGTTATAAACACATAACGGTTCATTATAAAAGGTCTTTATATACCCCTGATAATATAGTTTTGTATATTATTTTGCATTTCTGTCAAGAGATCCTTCTAAAAATTACACATTGCACCTTTAATAATAATAGTAAAAATTATTTTGAACCTGCTGCCGATGAATAAGATGCTGGCCAATGTCTGAGGTCATGCCAAAAACACAATATGAAACAAAATACTTTGTGTCACCTAGTGTGTTCTCAATATTTTTATAATGCAATAACTATTTTAGCTCTCTCCTGTATTTTGTCCCTGACAACCCATGTAGCCATAACTACAGCATGTCATTATTTCTTCAATCACTTATTTTTAGGCACAGTAATGTCTATACCACATACTTACAGCATAATTGAAGCGCTCATTGTAGTCCCGATCATTGGCCCGAACGTGTCGTTCCTCTTCTGAAGTTGAATGAAAGTTTAGTTGTGAAATATTAGAAAGTTTACTTGTGAAATATATAATTACAGTAAATGCCCATTCATTTCACATCCAATCCAGTTTCAAAACAAAAACCCGACATGCACCACCAGCTCTCATTTCCTGGCTTTAATTGCCTGTTTGTGTCCTTTCTGTGCACTCTGCGGTATTGAAGGTTAGTGGGAAGCGTTAAATGTTTTCAATATTTTCAAAAGCAACCGACATCAACATCTCAGGGTACATAATGAGATCATCACTGAATATCACTTAGAAATGAAAGAAATAAAAATAGGATGTGTACAAAGCTCTTCTCAGAAGTAAGTGAGAACCTAACATTGATTCTCTTGATACTGTAAGAACAGACGGCTTCTGCGAGATAACCTCTGGTAATATTTGCTTTCATGATATTTGAGACTTCTTATGATGTAGAACAAAAGTTTGTGTCAAAACAGCCTCCCAATCCCACAATTCTGTGCATCTCTACCTTGTCCGGGTCCTTTTGATCGTGGGTTCCAATCTCCTCTCCATGGCACTAACATCCATAGCCATCGCAGCGCCATTGCCCATTTGCAATGTCATTCTTCGAGCCGCACAAATGAACAGTTAGTAAGTGACACTTAAGGTAAACAACCCTAACCTAACTGCAAGTCAAATAATAAAGGGTCAAGAATATCTACAAAACTAGTGGTGTCTGTTTCTCTTGGGCAGCTAAATCCAAGTACATCGGATTGCTCGGGAATGTAACAGAAGTTGCCTACACTTGCCTGTGATTTCGGGAGACTGAAGCCACGCCTTTGGAATTTCAGTGCCTGAAGGGTTTGTGGTAATTTACAGTAAATGACTCCTGATTGTTTACCAGCCTTTTACTTAAGAGCTGGTGGGACCTTTGGCATAATAAACATGTAACTCCTGCTTTTGTAAAAGCCTATAGGAATCCTTTACTGCTCTTTCATCTAACTGTTAATTTAATTTAATTGCATTTAAATTGAATTTTACTGAGACCCTAAGGTGACATTGGAGTAAAAAAATCTAAAGTTTAGTTTCATGTGCTCACGTGAAACGTTTGCGTGGTCACGTGAAACTTTCGTGTGGTCACGCAAAACCTTCACGTGCAGAATTTTTTTAAAGTTTAGTTTCGCGTGCGCACGTAAAACTGTCTTGTGCGCATGTGAAACTTTCGCTTTAACTAGCCTATAGGAATCCTTTACTGCTCTTTCATCTAACTGTTAATTTAATTTAATTGCATTTAAATTGAATATTACCGAGACCCTAAGGTGACATTGGAGTTAAAAAACGTTTTGTTTCATGTGCTCACGTAAAACTTTTGCGTGCTCACGTGAAACTTTCGCGTGAAACTTTTGTGTGGTCACGCGAAACCTTCATGTGCAGAATTTTTATATTACCGAGACCCTAAGGTGACATTGGACTAAAAAATCAAAAGTTTATTTTCACGTGCGCACGTAAAACTGTCGCTTTCACTTGAGCACGCGATAGTTTCATGTGCGCACGTGATAGTTTCCTGTGCGCACAAAACTAAACTTTATTTACTTTTTGCTCCATGTCCCCTTAGGGGCTCCGTAGAATATAAACTTTGCCTTATATGTCCATATGCGAGAAATATAAATAGAACCAAATAGGCCACATATCTAGATAGGCACAGTTTGAGACATCAGGAGACCTCTCCATTGGTTTTTTTTTTGCACTCTAATTTAATCTCATTTCTAGTGTTTGCTTTCATATGGATGTTAGGGACACTAACTGCACCTAATCTCACATAAAACGAATGTTTAAATCATTTATAGTGAGTGACTCAACAGATGAACTCTTTGAACTTGCAGGACGGTGGACCTGCTTGTCTACTGAAAGAAGATTGACTGTACAACATGGCAGACGTTTATTTTGTTGCCAAAAATATGGATGATGTGAAACATTAATCTTAAGGTAATGTTCCATCATCGATTGAAATTTGGAGATCTGGGCTCAGGTCCAGTTTACCTTATGCTGAGGTTTGCATAATTTCATAACCTTACCAAAAGTCAAACAGGGTTACGTAGATGGAGAAGTCTTAGGTTGCATTGAAGTGGCATTCTTCAAACCAGACTTCCCTTAAAAAATACTTCTAAAGAAAAGCTAAACAGGAACTACAAAAGTGTACTGGATCCCAGTTGTAAATAAAGCCCTTTTCACACACAAATTACAAAAATCCTTTTTTATGATTTGTATAGGGATAATTTGATTATGTGTCATTCACACTGCCAATGATTTTTAGGAATATGTGTGTGCGTTCACACACAACCTGTAAAGATCATGTAATTGTGCACTTTTCCGCAACGTCTTAAAGGAAAAGTTCACCAAAAAATGTTATGGCAATATTCCTAGGTCCCCATTCCGGGAGCAATCCCAGAAAACATTCCAGGACATGTTTGCGTTCACACAGAGGGCACACTGGCAATTGTATGGCGATTTTCTGGGATCAATGCACTGTGTGAAAGGGGTTTCCAGACATTGACGGTTCTCTAATGGTCTATAAATCCTTAATATCAGTCCTTCCAGAAAAACGCAGAGTTTTTTTATGTGATTGTTGCGGGGAAAAATCCTTGATCTTGCGGCATGTTTTCTTAAAAAATTTGATATTTATGCAATTTTATGTGATGAAGATTTTTCTACTTTCTGCTAAGATATACAGTATTTGACTTTTTGCTACGAAAATGCAGGGATTATGAAATCATGCAAGCCCTGCATATTTTGCGAGAAGAAATCTGCAATTTATGCGGTAAAAGTGCGGCGTATTTAAAAAATGCGTCCCCGCGTAAACATGCATTCAATTATGCATTGAATCATAAAATCGCATTTTTCTGGAGGGACTGAAATATCAACCATCATGAACACCCTAGCAAAAACCTCCCAGAGGACTTTTGTAGCAATACCCTAGTAATCACCCACAATTCCCTAGCATTGATGATAAAGTTTTGCAGGGCAACCATACTTGACCTTTAACACAACTTTAGGACAATCTTTGCATTGCTTTTGGTTCGACTCAGTGAATAGGAAAATAACTTTTCTTTTCAAAACCACAGAACCAGAACAACTTAGTAAATCATTTCTGAATGAGTATGTATTGGTTCATTTCAATGCAGTAGCTTTGTGAAACATGAGAATTGTTTCCTCATTTATCCCAGGTGCTACAACTGTCATCATCCATTAATAATTGAGCGGTTTCACAAACAGATCCGTCAGATGAATTTACACTTCTTTCACACATTTGGTCACGGCAAACAAATGGCAAATAAGACCTAAAATTGTGTTCCCCTTCCAAACGCTTTTAAAAATGAAAGTTACAGGGCCAACTAGCACTAACTATAGCAAGGTCATTGATTTGATTCCTAGAAACACACACTGATAAAATGCACTGCACTGGATAACAGCGTCCTTCAAGTAAATAAATGCACAAGCAATGTAAATAAACATTTATGACCCATGAAATGGCTTGTTGAGTGACGTTTTTTTCCTGTGTTGATGTATGTCCTATTGAACTAGAAGTTGGTGATGGCACAGTTTGTATGACAGATTCTTTTCGGTAAAATGCTTTATGCATTTGGCAGATGCTCTTATCCAAAGCGACCTACAGTGCATTTTATCAGTATGTGCATTCCCATGGGAATCAAGTCTATGACGTCAGCATTGCTAGTATTCTCTAAGCTTGACCAGAGGAACAACATATATGCCAATATATGTCTGAAATCGCATACTTGCATACTGTGTATGTAAGCGAGTAGTATGGCTGAATTCCTACACTGTAAAAAATGCAGCATGAAGTTTAAAGAGCAGATATTGTCCGATTCACGATTTTACACATCCTTTGGTGTGTGAGTTTGTATTAGTACATGTTAACCTTATGCAAAAGGTACAAATCCCAAAGTAAACTATAACGCGAGTAATGTTTCCAACGTAAATCTCTTTTCTTGGACCACAAAAAACACACGGATTGTAGGCAACAGTTTATTATCATAATTCGTCATTATCATAATTCCACCCGCTTCTGATTCACAACCTGTAAGTTAACAGCATTGCATTGTGAGCTAATCTTTCAAACATGGTAGGGAGCGTCACATTTCCGGCTGACGTCAGAGATATTCAGGCCAATGTTCTGGTTAGCTAGCCAATCAGAGGACTCTCTTTGTACAAAATCAACGCGTTTCAGGAAGGCAAGGCATAGAGGAGCAAAAATAATGTACAGTTTGTGGAAAATAATGTGTTGTTTTAAACCATAAACCACGCAAACACACTGTATTACACCGAATACACAAAAAAAAGTTTTTTTAGCAACGTAATAGGTGCTCTTTAAACAACTTAATGATGCAAGTCAATTCAACATACTTTTTTAAATTTTAACGTGATAGGTTGACTTAACTTAGAAAAAAAGTTTAAATTGTTTAACTTAAGTTAAGCTAGATTTTTAAGTGTGCAATCAATGGACACTTTACTATCCTGTGAGGCCATACAATCTGAGAAACGATAAATTAAAAAAAAGGGAAATACCTTAAATCTAGGAACTAGGCGGCTCTTTAAGTGATTTACTTACTAAGAAATGTATTTCTTGTGATTTAATTGTACTTGTACAGCAACGCATACCTAAATTATGATTGCGGTTGTTTCGCCATAGGTCAATAGATATACGGGTCACATGACAATGAAAACAATAGATACTACAAAGTACATAGTAACGTTCTGTTGTTAAACCAGTAGGTACTTCATTTAATTCAGTACAGTATGTACTGCCACAGTGTGCAATTTCGGACGCAGCATAAGCCATCTGACAGTCTTGATTTGTTATAATTGCTGTATCCATGGGGGACATTAAGATTTTCATTTTTAAGTGAAAAAAAATTTGAATATGTTCATAAGTGCATAAGATGAATCATTTTTTTGATCTGTTTAACTGGAAAAAAGCTACAAAACTCCACATGAAATTGAAATAGATTTAATTAAGTCTTTCGATTTAAGTTTTTGGCTTCAGGCTAAAAGATTGTTTTAGTTTTGGAGTCGAGGATACATTTTTCTCTTCTTAAATTTGCGCAAGTGAACTGAAATTATTAAAATGACAAAATGAGTGCATTACACTACACTGATCATTCACAAAAAGATTAAAAAAACCTCAGTGACTACATGGAGGTGGATGTGTTTGTATACTCAACCGCTTACAAGCTTGCACAAAATAATTCACGTTCCCATGAAAAAAAAACGAGAAGTACTGTAACATTCTTGCAACATTGGCTTCCCATCATCCATTTTCAACATGATTGTATTACGACAGCGTCGCCTCTAAAAAAATTCAAATCTTCACACAAAAGAAAAATACCTGGTTTTACTTTCATGTCCCTCTCGGCTATGAGTGCAACCACGTAAATGATCTCCGTCCAGTTTGCCAGATCATGTTTTTTAAAGGACGACGAATGACTGATTACGGCGTCTGTGCCACTGCTGCCCAAGGATAAGTAATGTAACAATCTGCGGTATACACAAGGTCAAAGAGCCAAAACATTGCGTCACTGATACGTTACTTTTTCCAGACCACGATCTCATACGCATGGTATAGTGCAGGTGTCCGTATCCCTATAGCAGCAGAGTCCCTGCTTTATCTCTGTGGACCAGGACAGCGCAAAATAAAGGGGAAATTGTACCTTCTTTATGAAGAACTGATTAACTACGGCTGGGTATTAACACCAGTTTCGTTTGTTTGTGCACAAGTGAAACCAGGAGGAGCTGCAACAATTGCACGAGGAGGGTGTCATTGAGGTTTCTAGGCAACAAGACCTGAGATGAGATGACCTCAAACAGTGTGTAGTTGAAATGGTTAACAATAAACCTGTTTAATGCAGGACTAAGTACGAACTAAAAGAGGAGATCATTTGTGACGCAGAATTTGTAGTAATTGTGCTCAATGTGCGACCGCCTTTGGTGTAAAATCTAGCCGTGAAGATTTTCGGAAGACGTAACTGCCCAAGAGAAAGCATATGAGGGTGCTTTCGTAATATCAGTCATATTACAACCCATAAAATGAAACAAAAATGTCCTTTTCTTAAAAAAACCTATTAAAGAAGCATTTCAATACAAGACAATTAAAATATGACTTAAGACATGTCGTTTTGACATTATTACACCCCAGTTATGCTCAACACCAATAATGAATATTAATGTATTATACTATCATATAGCCTTATTCAATTACGAAAACCTTTAGGATACCATGACAACAAGATACATTACTTTAAAAGCAAATATTGCAGTGCAGGCAAATAGTAAGAGCACACGAGAATACATTTACATTCACTGAGCATATCTTAAAAATGATATACAACATGAATGCATTAACATTTATCGTAAATGTCAGTTTGATGCATTTAATACGAATAAACATGATAACCACAAGCACAATTGTACTGACCAATGCAAAAGTCCTTCTTCCAAATTGCCATAATATCAGCCCATCTCCGACAGATCCTAAGGGTTTCTCTGCGACAAAAATAAATGTGTGTGACAAGTGTGCGAATGTCAAACAAATAAAACATTTTCTACTGACTACCATTTATACAAATTACCAGAAATAGCAATATGTTACCCTGTCTGTGAAATCCAGTTTAAAGTTTCATTGAGCTTCAAAGTTTGATTTCACTCATCGATTTCAATCTATGCCATGACCTTACTCAATATTAATCAATATAAAAAATTAGAGATGAACCGATATTATATTTTCCACCGGTACCGATAGCAGATTATTCAGATTGATATCTGCCGATACTGATAGTTTGGTTGTTTTATTAACTTGCATTTAATAAATTCTGCTAGTGGTGGCCGGTGACTTCTTTTTTTGCTCGATAGGAAGTTCGTCACAACATGTACGTAGCCCTTCATGAGTGTGGTTCCTTTTTTCAAAATTTGTGTTTAGCGCGTCGAGTGAATCTATGTGCATTACGTGTCTTGTCAAAATAAG
This sequence comes from Paramisgurnus dabryanus, assembly GCF_030506205.2. Taxonomy (NCBI): domain Eukaryota; kingdom Metazoa; phylum Chordata; class Actinopteri; order Cypriniformes; family Cobitidae; genus Paramisgurnus; species Paramisgurnus dabryanus. The sequence goes on from NC_133359.1 coordinate 7,099,225, forward strand.
TGCCTGCTGCAGACGCGTATAAAGGGTTTATGATTAAAGAGACGCTCGCATTTGCCAGATACTCGCATAATCTCATGCATAATCAGACTTTACTGTTAAGGGAGTGTCTTGCGTGCATTTTGAGAACGTGAGCGTCTCTTTTATCATAAACGGTTTTGACGTGTGTGCAGCAGGCACTTATTTTGACAAAACACGTGATGCACATGGTTCACATGACGCAACAAACACATATTTTGAAAACGCAAGCAACACGCATGACACTTATTTTGAATTTGCGCCCCTCGGATGAGCAGTCACGAGCCTCTGGAAGATTACATTTCCTGAATGTTATTCATTCATATAATGACCATTAATATTGAACATTAAACTATGTTTCTTTACATTTTCTATACCCAGAGCCTAAATTCATTGCATTTTCTTGTTTACTTTTATTGGATTGAGAGTAGAGCCCAACCGATATATCGGCAGTAGGGATGCTCATATCAGTTAATTTTCCCGACCGACAACCGTAGCTTCTAAACCGAACATTAACCGTTAACTTATAAGATTTTAATATGAAATTGTCATTGAGTAAAAATACAGTTGACGGTTGTCTGTGAACTAGTAAAAACAAAACATTTGATTTAAACGTGCAAACAGCAGCGACAGATCAACAACAGAACCAGGATTCATACATTATCAGATATTCACGCAACATTACCTTATAAAAAAACACGCGATCAGTCCAGAGGATTAATATCCAAAGAGTGCAGATTGTCTCTGTTTCATCTACCACAGTGGTCATTTCTAAAGCAGGATGCTTTTCAGAAAGTTTTGCTTTTGCGTCGTCTTTCTACCTTTGTGCAAAAAGAGAGATGTTTATGGTCAGGGTCAGAGGCCATCAGCGAACGTCTGTCCGGATGTGCGCGAGACGGACCGCGTCATCTTGCGCGGACACGTGCGCGTCTCCGTGATTACTTTATCAGACCGTCAGGGCACCAATAATTTGTGTCATTTACAGGACATTCACAAATTAAAGAGAAAAGTGCGAAATGTCTGTCGGCTCATGACGACACGCACCATGTATTAACAAATTTTTTTTTCTTTTAACTGATAATGTTAATCTGTCATAAATTCTTACCTTCGGTTAACGGTTAAACGGTCAATGTGAACATCCCTAATCGGCCGGCCGATATTATGCATTTTCCAAACTAACGGTATCGGCATTCATAATGGCTGATTAATGAATATTTAAAAAAAAAAAACGGACGCAACAGCCTTCAACCATGTCATGAGTGTTGCCGTTGTATAGTTTGTCCACCAGAGGGCACTCTACAACCTCCCTGTTGGCAACACTCATGTATAACGCATCACACATCCTGCAACCTTGAGAGAACAACGGTTAAGTGAGTTCATGGGTAGTTGGTCACGAGACAATAAAAGAAACAAGTTTCTTTTTAAAATGCATTATAATATTGTTTTAGTTAAAACTCATAAATAACTACAAATAACTAATGTTAGGGAAATCTGTTAATGTTTTGTTGCGCGTTTCTGAAAAACAAAACAAAAATCGGCCGATATATTGTAATATCGGATTTAAACCTGATAAACATTTGTAGCGGTATGCCCTTCAAAATCCTTTATCGCTCGGGCTCTAATTGAGAGGATATTATCGGTCATGACTACCGGCTGATAGCCGATAGTGCCAGTGTGTGGAAAAATTGCTTTTATTGACCGATACCGATTATTGGCTGATATCAATGCATCTCTATATCAATGCATCTCTATAAAAAAAATAAGGTTTGCTATATTTTCACAGAATGTTCTTTACATTATTTAGGATGATTTGATGTGGAAAACAGGAAATCACATAAAATAACTTTAGTTGGGTTTTCACAGGCAGGATGGCAAATTTGCTGGTGTCCGCTTTGAGGTACCTACATACACTAAATACATATAGACAGTGACATCCTAAACAAAACACTGTAATTGTAATCCGACACAGTAAACACCAAGAGTCACAGGGTCGTTGCTTTATCAAGAAGCATGCAAATCTAACTGTTATTAATGTCTGACGCACGCTCGGTATCTTCCCACACATCGCCCTAATGAGAACCCAGTGGACCAGCATCCAGTGGAAACCCGTTACACATCACCGTAGGGAACACTGCAGGGCTGGGGAGGGCTGCTGAGGCTGCATGCAGTAAACACAGGTGATCCAGTCTGCAGTCCCTACCGGTGGACTTCAGTAACAAGACTATTTGAGGTGATTATAGATAAAAGGGCTACTGTAAATAGTGACCTACTGAACCAAAGTGACAGCAAACTTTAGGGTTTAAAAAAAAGTATAGTGTCAGAAAGAGAAAGACAACTGCAGGGCAGTCTATGCACAACTATGGAGTCTATGTACAATAGGTTATTATCATCTAAAAACCAGGATTTATCGACATTATACAACAAACGTGTTTCCAAAAATGTGATCATCTGGGATAACACATCATGTACTTTATAGAGGGAAAACACTTAAGTTAACACATGGTAAAGACAACTGCACTACGTTACATCTAGAAAAACTATGCACTGTATAGGCATCAATAATATTTGAATATATCATATATTGATGATAATGGATGTTTTGCTATAAATTCGATTTAACCACTTTAAGTAAAATGTAATTATCTTAAATGTAAAAGTAATATTAATAGCACCTCACAACGACAAGCTTAGTCAATATAACCTTAGGTGGGATGTACATTACAGTAAAGAATAGATGTAAAATAAATAGACAACGTCAATCTTTTTTTATATTAGATCTGCTGCGAATATGTCCCATTGAATTGACACGCATTAACGCGGATCGCTTATAACCGCGGTGCATCAATACAGCTAACCTACAGGGATACATTATAAATACAATATAAACAACCATGCGCTTACCGAAAACATGCTCCATGCATTCGTTTATCCCTCAACTACAGACAGGGTGGAGTTGAGCGTCCATAAGAAATAAATCAGAAAAATCACCAGACAGATTCACAAAATCTCCCTCTCTCTCTCTCTCTCTCTCTCTCTCTCTCTCTCTCTCTCTCTCTCTCTCTCTCTCGGTCCCTTGATCTGGCTCTCTCATACACAAGCGCGCGATCGTTTTGCAGCGCGAAAATGACGGTAGACAAATTGGTTTGTTATTCTTACAACAAAGGTGTTCTTTTGATCAAAAAGTTAAAACAGGTCTTGAAGAAATACATATTTGGTAGAAAGATTTGAGACACTGCGTTTAAATAAGCAGCGTGCGTTAATCTAATAACTGTTATTTCAGTTAGTGACGCAATATTTGAATCACGCAGGCGCGCGATTGACAGCTGTAAATTAAGAAAGTGAACGTAGTTTACTGATATAATTTATAAACAGATTTTTTTAATTTTAATAATTTTAGTCATGCTGTAGCCTATAATTCACAACAATAAACCACTTTAAATAAAATAATTATGTGTAAACCATAACGTCAATATAAAACCCAAATATCACACCAACATAGTGCATTGATCTGTGTATCATTCAAATATATACCACCTATGAAGAAAATAATTTGATTTACACATTTGAAGACAATCTTTGAAATACAAGTCACATGTGGTCTAATGTTCAATTCCATATTGTAAGCAAAACTTAATCAGATTAAAAGCAATGCTATATTCCTGTTATTGGAAATCCTGGTAGCTAAGTAACCATCTAAACCAGCAGGCTTTTCCAGCTATTAACCATTGCAGTGCTGATATATTTTGTTGCAGTTAATAGCAATGATAACTGCACCTATTATAAAGTTGAAGATTTGAGGAGTGAGTACGTTTCAGGTAAAGCATAGAAAAAGAGTGGATTAGTATGGGAATATGTTATCCAAAATTGACAATAACTATGTTTAATCATTTAAAGTCTTAACAGACATACAAACTTTGTGCTTGCAATTTAAGAAAATCCCAATGCGTTTATTATTATATTATAAAGCAGTGACATTTACAAAGTCAAATGAAGCATAGTTATTGCCATTTTGCCACTCTATTGTTAATATTACAAGTTACTAAAATAACAAAAAATATTCATTTATAAGTTCAGTATGTTTGAGCAATTTTCTTAGACAGTCATGTATTAGCAAATATTAAAAAAGCAATGTCGACACCTTCTGGACGATTATGGCGTAAAATTGCAGTTCGTGTCTCGTTGTATGCAGTGTGCTACTACGTGCATGCAAAGTTCCAGCATGTCACATGACAATACCTTTGAAAGTGTCATAACATGCTATGATACGACCATTAGCCCAATAAAAGACTTGTTACAGGCACGTCATCACATAATACTACTGACTGTCGAAAAACAAAGCAAACGCATTAAATTTAGGTGGGAGTAAAACTAGAAAAACAACAAGCATCATCACAGTATGCGATGTGCAGAACGATCGGAGTATGACGTTAAGTACCGCGAGAGCGATTAATAATATGTGTTCTCGCGGTACTTTGATGTCATATGTCGATCGGTCAGCGCAGCGCGCATGGAGTCGAACACAAGTAGTTGCAACATTAACAGGTCTGCGTGATAGACGGCGGATCTTCTCAGGTGAGCGTAACCTGCATTTGATCTATGCGTTGACTGATCTATATGTGTCAGAAATGTATAGTTATATTGTGTAAGACTTGCGCTTTATGAGTTGTACACGAAAACACTTACAGCATACATGCTTCTTTTGCACGTTTTAGTTTAAACTGTATTTCAGTGCCTAGATCTTATTGTTGAGGTTACAGAACAACAAGGGACTATACCGTCTCTGCTTACTACATAGGTTGGTCACAGTGTGTTGCCTAACTAGACATCGTAACCTATACAAATATGTCTTATTACAATAGCGTGACAAGAACCGGATCCTGCAGTTTCAAATTCCGTTGACAGCTTTTTCGGGGCCATATGCAGCCCAAACATGTTGACTTGTTAGACAACTCACTAGATTTTGGAACAAGCACAATACTATATATGCAAGGTATCGTGACTCATCTGTTTAGGACATATACATAAGCAAATGTGTTCTTGACTGTGTCACACTGTATTACCGTTTCATTGAACAAATGTGAGGACTTCCCGTCTGTACATAGAGGACAGTTTTGAAGACAAGGGCAAGTGCGTACACGCTCCCATGAATGCTATTTATGTACTATTACTATTTACTAAATATGTTGCATGTTAGACAAAATGGTTTAAAACTACATTATTTTCATTTTAATGCATGCTTTAAAACCACACATGTAGTTTAAGAATTCATAAACTATTGTCATAGCACTTTACTTCAAGCTGAACTTGCTTTAGGTTTGTTTTGGTTAACCAGCCTTGCCAAGTGGGTCCACCATCTGGTCCACTATTGTGTTAATAAAGTATATTTATGTTTATCAATACACATTTGTACCTAAACAGTAGTACCTCAGAGGTACATATTGCTACCAAATGTATACTAAATGGGACCTTTTCAAAGGGTACTGTCCCAGTGACAGCTTGGGACCATTTTATGACCATTTTGTCAGTGAATGTGAATGCATCTGTTTTCTTTCTTTCTTCACTGTGTAAGTCTGATCCTGTTTTGCTCCGGTGGTTGCAGGACATGTTTACATATTTTCTTTTTTTCAGTTCATAATCCCAAGCCATGGCAAGCGCTTTCCATTCCCATTTGCTGCTGTCGAAGCAGTACGGCAGAGCTTTTTCGGTGATTAACTCGCAAATTCATACCAGCTGTGGATTGGGCTCTAAAGATCACTACAAAGTTCTTGTGCTTGGCGGTGGGAGTGGCGGCATAGCGATGGCCGCACGCATGAAAAGGAAAGTCGGAGCGGAAAACGTTGCCATTGTGGAGCCCAGTGAGGTATGACACCTTGAAGTGTCATTTTTCTTTGGTTTAAATGTATCCGTTTTACTTTTGTTAACGAGAAGTAATTGTTTTTGATATTAATGGGACTTGTTTTGTCATTTCTGGAGCTTTTCGGCCACGTTTATTTTGTTAATGGCTTTGGAATGACATAAGGGTTAATAGATGATTTTTATTTTTAGATGGACTGTGCCTTTAAGAGACCACTACTTTTTTTTAGCCCGGTTGTTTGTTTGTTTATTTATATATATTTATATATATCCTTGAACCTGTGCTGACACAGGATGAACATGCAAACTTCACACAAAAAGGCCACCTGACCCGACCGGGCCCAAACCTTCTTGCAAGCGCCCCCTGTTCTTTTTTAAGGCATTACATGTGTCGTGTACTGGGATTCAGGTTTAACAAGTTCCCAACTGCACGTTCAACATGGACGTGCACTGTGGGCTACAGCCTTACAACAACATGATGGCACATATACATGATATAATAATATTATATTACATTAGACGTTCAATCTAAAACCCAAGTGGCTCATTATGCAAATCAAAGCACCATATATTAAACACATTACAGTTTATGTGCATTTTACTCTATTGCAGATGCACTACTACCAGCCTATATGGACGTTAGTTGGTGCCGGAGCTAAAAGAATTGCTTCCTCTGGACGATCAACAGCCAGTGTCATACCATCAGGGGTAAAATGGGTCAAATCCAAAGTGGCTGAATTTGATCCCGATAACAACGCTGTTCGCACAGACTCTGGAAAAAAGGTAATTTGACCTATAGTTATGGCATTAAGATGCGACAGGAAGGATGTCGGATGGTGTTATAATGAAATAGTAGTGTTTGTTTATTCTGCATAGGATTAGGAAAGAAAGCAATAAAAAATGTGCTTAAAGTGAAATCATTTATCATTCAAATGGAGATTTGTGGGGATTGTAATCTTGCACAGCATGATGACATTGCACTTTTATTGAACTTGTGAAGGAGTGTCAATATAAAATCTTATAAGTGAGTAGTTGTACAGTAGATATAACTTGTAATAGATATGAAGTTACATGAGGGTGTTGCAATGCTCTTCCCTAGAGAATATGTTGCATATTAAACACCATAATAATTGCAAGATAATTTTAAAATATTAGATGTTATTGTAAAGACAAAACCTTGGTTTATTATTCTTCGTGGCAGTATGTAAAGCTTACATTCTCTTTATCTCTTATAGATCTCTTATGATTATCTGATTGTAGCTCTTGGCCTTCAGCTACACTTTGAAAAGGTAACAGCTCCATTTATTTTATTGTCATCATTAGGTCTATATATGAAATGAAACAGGGTAAAGTCGAATCTCTGCTCAGATGGGAATATTTAGTTTAGCAGGAAACATTGTTGGTTTATTACAGTTAGGGTGTGGCATCAGATTCTTGCCACATCAATCTAGTTGTCTATAAACTTTTTCGGCATGCGCCATCCTTGTGTTTGCCCCCCCCAATGGAAATTCATGACATAAATATCTAAAAAATCTCAAACTTAGAATTTTAGCCTTACTTTTCTGAGGTTTAATTGCACAGAATTTAGGATGAATTAATGTCACAAAACTGCCCCCTTCCGGCACCATCTCATGCTCCTTCCAAGGGGGGCCTGCTTCCCACTTTGAGAAGAGGAAGTTAATACATTTTAATATTGCTAGTGTGCAGACTCTGCTAGATTTCAAAGTTCAAGTTTAATAACTACCTCATAAGGTAGTGTACTGAATGTTCTCATGCAAAAATAGCTTTTTTGGATAAAAGTGACTGCTAAATTCCTAAATGTAAAATCAGACCTCTAGACTGATCACACCGCTCATCAGTTAGATTTGAAACATTTTGAAAGGTGTAAAAAGTAATAATTTCTGAATGCTATGCAAGTTTCATACATAAATATAGTGACATTTTCTGCACATATGGTTTAAAGGTGCCATAGAATGTAAAACTGGATTTACCTTGACGTGGCATAGATTAATAATTTAATAATTATTCATAGTTATTAGAAGAGATTAATAATAAGAGTTCTGGTAATGACATATCGTGAGTAGGGCTGCTCGATTATTATCTGCACGTGTGAGAAAAAGAAAGAGAGAGAGAAGCCACCATGCAGCTGATTATATTTTAAACACAAGGGATAGTTTGCCTCAGCTTGCTTGAAACGCATAAACTTAACAAATACATAAATACATTAAGGATTACAACTTTGTGTTTGGACTAGTTTGGACAGATGTGAGAGCGCATGCATGTGCACCCACGAGAGAGAGAGGCGCAGTTGCTTATGCGCTGGATTTATAACTCAAAACAAAGTGACAGAAATGGGCACACTAAACAGTCTTCCTCGATTATCTTGTTTTTGCAATCAAAATGTGCAAAAATCGAAAAACGATTATTGCACACTCCTAAATGTGAGCCTCAAACACGATTGTTTCCTCCTTCTTATGTAAACCTTAGCATGCAAAAGACAGACCGCTTGTAATGTAAAGATAATACCAACTGCGACGTTACATTAGAGATAGGGCTGGGCGATATGACCCAAAAAATTATCGAGAAAATGTTTTCCATATCAGTCGATATCGATAATTATCATGATAAATAACAAATCTTTACTCCTGTCAAATTTAAAGGCAGATTTTTGCGCCTGAATAAAAATTGTAATAAGCAGACAGTTAATAATGGTTTTAAACTACTTTTTATTCAGAACATGACAAATACAAATACTAAAATCTTGTTTTAATGCATCTGTATTAAATGTAAATCTATTTGTTATCAAATCAACACATTTCTGACACAAAAGCAGCAGACTACTGTCACTTTAAGACCCAAGACAGACTGCTTTAAGTTTCAATATACTGAGTAACAGCTGTTTATGTTCACTTAAACAAGAAAGAAAACCTAGTTCAGTGATCACGTGTGTGTTATACATATACGAGTTATACACGCTGATAAATGGATGTCAACAGTGTCACGTTGCTGTGGGAGCGCACATACCCAAACACTATATTCACTGCAGTGGTGGATCTGCTGCTTTTCCTCAGTTTCCGGAATTTGTGAATGTCCTGTAAATATACTTTTAAAGCTGTGCGGACGTGTGCGTGCGCAAGGCGGACGCTGAATGAAAGTACAGTATACTGCACCTATTGTGTCTGCTGTGTTTGACGAACCCTGTTTGCGCGTCCAACATTACACAGAAGAAAATTTTTCCGCGCATTTGGATTCCGTGATTCCGTCCGCGTTATCCGCATCGCGAAAATCATAGGTCTCTACTAATAAATGAATAACTTGCCTCATCTTCCACTCCTTCTAGTCTAACTGTCACTGTGATTGTAAACCAAGAGCGCGTGCCGCATCCGGAAGTGCTCGCGCAACATTACGCACAGTGCATAAACATTATCGACCACTTACCGAACTGTCCTTATCGTTTTATCGGAAAACTTTATATCGGTAAAATTATCGTTATTGAATTATTGCCCAGCACTAATTAGAGATGTAAACCCCAATATTGAAGTACACATTAAATTAATAACAATGTTATTACAATACTACAAAGTTTTAACTGTTGAGTTAGCGCTATATGCTAGTTAATGCTTTATGCTAGGGTTTATGCTGAAGTTCTACTATTGACGTTACAGTTACGTTTTGCAGGTCCATACTGAAAAAATACACACTTATGTTGCGTTTACAACAGCCACGGTAGGGGCGGGAAAAACGCGTTTGTCGCGCGTAGTTGGACGCTTGAACATTTGATTTCACTCACTTCATTCGCGCGTGAAAGCCACACGTGAAATTCTAGTCATTCGAGAAATTCAGGCATAAATTCGCGTCATGGGAGGGGCTTCTGCGACTCCGCAAAGACTCCGCCACTTCGCTCGCTTCCTGTAATCACGTCACTAGTACAGCAAGGTCCTGATTGGTTAACCGCATACCGCGCCGCAGGACAATAATCCATGTGTGTAATCGCGTCTTTGCATTGACTTAACATGTAAATCACCCGTACACTTTAAATTAATAACAATATAACAATATTATTACAATACTACAAAGTTTTTACTGTTGAGTTAGCGCTGTATGCTAGTTAATGCTATATGCTAGGGTTTATGCTGAAGTTCTACTATTGACGTTACAGTTACGTTTTGCAGGTCCATACTGAAAAAAGACACACTTATGTTGCGTTTACACCAGCCACGGTAGGGGCGGCAAAAACGCGCTTGTCGCAGTTGGACGCTTGAACATTTGATTTCACTCACTTCGTTCGCGCATAAAAAGCTGCACGTGAAATTCTAGTCATTCGAGAAATTCAGGCGTAAATTTGCGTCATGGGAGGGGCTTCTGCGACTCCGCAAAGAGTCCGCCACTCCGCTCGCTTCCTGTAATCACGTCACTAGTACATCAAGGTCCTGATTGGTTAACCGCATACTGCGCCACAGGACAATAATCCGCGTGTAATCGCGTCTTTGCATTGACTTAAAATGTAAATCACCCGCGCTTGCCGCCTCTACCGTGGCTGGTGTAAACGCAGCATTACAACTCAGAAACGTTCGTTTCCAATCTCCAGATAACTGGTTGTTCCTCAAAATTTGTATCTTTGTCTTATACAGGCTCAAACATATCTATAAAGGTCTGTTTACTAATGTGAGCTACTGACATGAGCCCCATGATCCTTGCTGTGAAACAGCCAATCAGAGCAGAGCTTAATATTATTATTCATAACCCTTCCATATAGGGCAATTATAGACCATTTTATGTTAAGGGCAAATCCTAGGGTTGTAAATGGACATGTAAAAACGTTTCTGGATAGTTTATGCACTTAATAAATTACATACCATCTATGTAGATATCAGAGAAAAATTTAACATATTATTTCAATGCATTCTTTGGCACCTTTAAAAATATTTCCCCTTAAAAGTTTACCTCCAGTAAATCTCGCCCATTTTCATCACTGGTTATAGATTTGCTTTATTTATAACAGGGATTGGATTTTATTCTCAAATCTAGTCAATCTAACTGATTTTCTTCTGCTTACAGATCAAAGGTCTGCCTGAAGCTTTTGAACATCCAAAAATTGGTTCGAACTACTCATTGCAAACAGTAGAAAAGACCTGGAACGCTTTAAGGAACTTTAAGGAGGGCAATGCATTGTTCACTTTTCCAAACACCCCTGTCAAATGTGCAGGAGCTCCTCAAAAAATCATGTATCTCTCCGATGCCTTCCTGAGAAAGGTACAAGGTTTAGAAAAGCGTTATCCAGACCAAAGATACATTTTTATTCACGGTAGACTAATTTAGAATCGTTTTATTTTCAGACAGGAAAAAGGTCCAAAGCTAACATTATTTACAACACCTCCTTGCCCGTGCTGTTCGGTGTGAAAAAATATGCAGATGCATTATGGGAGATTGTGAAGAAACGTGACCTTAATGTAAATCTCAGAACCAACCTAATTGAGGTCAGGGCCGACAAACAAGAAGCCGTTTTTGAGAATCTCGACAAACCTGGAGAAACAAAGGTTTTGGAGGTAGCCAATGTTAAATTTGACAAAAAAAGGTAATCCCCAGATGTTATATAGATGTAGATACAGGTGTCTCACGTACGGTTTCTCTGGGTCATAGTATGAGATGATCCATGTTACTCCACCCATGGGACCACCTGCAGTTTTAAAGGGCTCCTCACTGGACGATGCGGGCGGCTGGCTGGACATAAATAAGGACAACCTTCAGCACAAAAAGTACGCCAATGTATTTGGCATCGGAGACTGCACCAATCTACCCACATCCAAAACAGCGGCTGCCGTAGGTAAAAAATGAAAATGTTTTTAAAAACAAAATATATTTTTATGGTCGAACATTGCTCCAGAAAAGGAGATTAACCTTCCTAGGTAGAGTTTCATCAGCTGTGCAAAAGGTCTTAAAGGGATCAATTCTGATTGTGTTTTTCTACAGCTGCACAATCTGCAGTACTTGATCGAACTGTCAGCAGAATTTTAAAGAAACAGACACCAGATAAGGCAGTAAGTATGTTATAAGATAAACTGATCTAATGCGGAGTTGCATGAGAGTCTTTATTGAATCACACTAAATTTAGTCACCCCCCCATTTCTGAAAAGTGTACCACTGGGGGGTGCTGTATTAATGTGTTTAAATGAAATACTTTCCTGCTTACTTTGGACAATACATTGTGTAATGCCTAATACTGTACAATTCATTTGGTGAGTGGTGTGCAAGTATCATTTTGAATAGACAAATGGTTATTTTGCATTTGTTGTATAATGAAAAAAAGGTGTTTATTTCTTGATCAAGTGGGTCAACAGGGAATTTTATGGATTCGGATGATTTACACAGTATACATGCATATAAAGTATCTGCATAGACTAATGTCAAACGAATAGCATGATAGTATGCTGTTATGAATAAAGGCAGGATTGCAAAACAAAAAATACATAAATAAAACGAATGTAAATAATACAAACTTTCATGATCATTTATTACTAATATTTAAAAAAAATATTAAAATGTCTATAACAATAATTTTAAAATCGAATCATAATTTAAATCATGAAACATGATTTAATATTGAATCGTAATCAAATACTTTATTTCGCAGTATAATGGCTACACCTCATGCCCGCTGGTCACAAGCTACAACACAGTCATCTTGGCCGAATTTGATTATGACGGACAGCCACTGGAAACCTTTCCTGTCGACCAAAGTAAAGAGAGCAGGATCATGTACTACATGAAAGCTGATGTCATGCCACATCTGTATTGGCACGGGCTTCTCAAGTGAGTATGAATGATGTAATGATCAATTGAATTGTTGTCTTCATATGAGATTGATGTTCATTTCTGTCCTCTTTCATGCATTTTTAAGGGGACTTTGGGGAGGCCCAGGACCGTACCGGACCATAATGCATCTGGGGATGAAATAGGGGCAAACCCAAGGAACACATTTTAAAGCCTAAATAGAGCTTGTGCAAAATATTGTGGTTGTTAATCCACTCAAGCATAATAGCATTCATAGTTGCATGCAATAACATACAGGTTAATAGTTTGGTTTTGTTGCTTTTCTGTATAATGGATTTTGGAAACAAATGGCATTTTACTTTACATAACTCTTGAATACATTCATATCAGTCATATGCAAATGTTTTTTATCAATATAGAAATAAAGAACAGATTTGATTTTTTGTTTTCTGTGTTTTTGTGCTTATTATACCCAATACCATGTAGAATGACATCCTGTCACCAGAAATGCCTGAGCTGGCTTATCGAAAACCAGGAAATTCACAAAGTTTTTTTTGTAACCACGGTTTTTGGTGTATTAATTAAAGCAACACTATGTAGTTTCCATGTAAAAATGACTTACAGCTCCCCCATGTGGTTGAAAAACGCAACAGTGTCTGGTATCAGACACTCTTCTGCAGGCAGGGGGAGGGGCGGGGCTGTGTTTCCTACCCTCCACCGCCACTTTCAGAGTGTGCTTGTAGCAGCTAGGAGGCTGCTCAGGTTGCAGCAACAGTACAATTTGTCCAGTTAAAAGTTGTTCTATCACTGAAATAATTTTAGAGACATTATTTAAAGGTAAAATAACTACATAGTGTTGCTTTAACAATGGCAAAACCAATCTATTTTGTGGTAGCTGAGATTTTACAATAGGTTACCATGTTTTGTGTGTTTAAACTGTGGTAAAACCATGGTTAATTTTCGTAAGGGTACTGATAAAATGCATACATTAAATGGACTGTGTGTTGCTTTGGTAATGTGTGTGACATCACAGTACCGCGAGATATAATCAAGAACATAACTGTCTATTCGCTCTCGCGCTACAATGATGTCATAGTCAATCGGTCTCTACAGCGCCATATTAAGTAATACGCCTCCCTCCAAAATGAACGAGCATGCGCGGTACGGTGTAGCGTCATCCGGGTTCTTCGCAAGAATCCCTCTGAGAGGAGGCGGGAAATGGCGTCCCGAGCAGCTGTAGTTGATCTATCCACTGTTCTGTGACTCACGCTCAGCGGATAACTCACCGACTGAGGTTTCCTCGGGCCGCAGAAACAGCTGTGGACTCATCCACAACATCTCCGGATCGTGCCGCCTTGACCCTTGTCATGTAAGTGTTTAAACCGAATCACAATAATGCCAAAATAAATATTTAACCCTACGACACGGTCGCAGCGCTTTTGAAATCTCGCGTCTTCATGACTCGCCCCCTCCGTATGTGAGAACATGCAGATTAATACAACACGGTGCAGTTGCCGTATGACGTGTTTATACAAAAATAATTAACTGATTAAATGTCATTGAAATTATTAAAATCTTTCTTTGTCTTTTTTCGTTCATGCTTGCGGTGTACTGAAGCTCGCGCGCTGAAGCGCGAGATACGAGACGCGGCGCGCGGGTGTCGCGAGACAGCCAACAAGTCATCTGTTAGCTTTAGCCGCTGGCGTCAAAACGCCCTAGAATTTAAGTTTTTATTGAGATTAAACCTGTTTTAAGGTGTAAATGTGATTTGGGTTTCTCAAAATCTGCATGCCAAATGCAGGGCCACCGTTGTCAGGTGTTTATTGTTTTGATGCCAAAACGACTAATTGATTTGCTAGCTAACTTGAGCGCGACCATTATCAGCTAATATTGTAGCTCGGAGGCGCGAGCTGTGCGAAATGACAGAAAAGGCTTAAATCGTGAATGTTTTAATGATGTATTGTTACAAGTCGTAAATGTTATGGACGTTACAGCTTGGGACATACCAGAAGCGACATACCAGTAGGCTAATGGCAAGCTACATTTGTTTAGGTTCAACAAGCAAAGCGGGCTATGAAGGAGACATGTTTCACCCCCGCCCACTTCTTGCACTGGAACGCTATGGAGTCTGGATACGTTTTTAGTCTTTTGTACAAACCAATAAATGTCAATCATACACAAATTGTTACAATACTATTTATTTATATATTTTCTCGAGTCCAGCTGGTTGACCGTTAAATGTAGTAATTTTGTGAGACTGGATGAAATTCCGATGCACCGGTAAATTCCGTTTTTGCACTGTAACGTTAAAGTGCCTGCAGCTATCAACATAAAACCTCTTAGATGCCAAATTATTACACTAAAAAATTCCTTGTTACACTTAAATGTTTAAGTTTAATCAACTTGAATTTACTATTTTTTTTTAACTTTGTTGACTAGTGAGGAGTTGCTGTATAAATTATAAAAAAATTAATAACTTCTAAGCTAATTCAACTTTATTTTTTATAATTTGTAGCAGCTCCTTACTAGTCAAGAAAGTTGAAAAATTTATATTTGAAAAAAGACTATCATAAATTTTTATTACAGCTTTTTGGGATGCTCAAATTTATGAATTTTTTTTTTACTTTAAATGCAAAATACACTTATGTTTTTTGTGTTGATTTATTATATAAACAAATGGTTTACATGAAGTTTTTCCGGACCTATGAAAATGATGAGAATTCAGATTTGGACCTTTTGAATGTAAACTTTGAGAACCCCTGGCATAGATGAATAATAAGAGTTCTGTACATGATATTGACATATTGTGACCCTCAAACACTATTGTTTCCTCCTCATATAAACCTTGTACATGCAAAAGACAGATGGAAAAGAGGCCAATCTCAACACTGACTTTGACGTTACAGTTGCGATTTATGCCCCTAACTAGGCATGGGCCGGTTACCGGTTTCAAGGTATACTGAGGTTTTAAAAAGTCAAGGTTTCAAAACCACTAAAATGTTCTGTGATACGGTCTCCAAGGTATGAGCTGTGTTTATTCAAAATTCATTAAGTCATGTGATTGATACGGGGAGCATCGGGGTTAAGGTGCCTTGCTCAGGGCACCACAGTCGCAACCCACCAGTCATGAGCCTCGAACCGGCAACTCTCGAGTTACAAGCCCAACGCTTTAACCACTAGGCTACAACTGCCACAAGTTAACGCTTTATGCTAGCGTGTAGGCTGCCAATTTCTACTGTTGACATTACAGTTACATTTTGGAGGTCCATGCCGAAAAAAACAAACTTGCCACTCTGAAACGTCTATCATCAACCTCTGAATAATTTATTGTTCCTAAAAATCTGTATCTTTGTCTAAACAAGGTCTGTTTACATGCACGCACACACATACACACAGAGCTACTGAAATTAGTTGTTCTGAGAAATAGCCCATCAGAGAAAAGCTCAACATTATACATTATTATTCGTAACCCTTTAAAAAGGTCATAATAGACTAGGGTTGTAAATGGACATGTAAAACCGTTTCTGGATAATTTTTTCACTTAATAAAGTCATATACCTTATATCAGAGAACAATGTGACATATTGTATCAATGCATTCTTTGGCACCTTTAAAATAATTATGCTTTTTTAATAAGTATATGATTTTTTTATAAAATTCCTTTATTTTTAATAGTGTTATGCTTAAATTACTCCTAACATTTAATTAAATTTATTGGGAAGTTGACAGGTTAGCAATTCAAGCATTATGGTCATGACAGTCAAAACTTTACTTACTATTACTAATATTATTACTAGGTTCAGTCATTTTACTTTAATGGGAATTAAAAGGTTAATAGTCAGTAATCGCAATGCTTTATTTTTCCACAAATGTCACTTTAGTCATTTTATTGGTATTTAACAAATTCTTTATATTAGTGATGCACCGATGTATCGGCCGCCGATATTTATCGGCCGATTTTTGATGAATTTGAAAACATCGGCATATCGGCAATAGCACGAGAAAGGCCGATACTGATTGTTTATTAATTAACTGCATAAAGAAATCCATTATATGTAAAAAAAAAAAAAAAGTTAATATTGTTAATAAAATAAATGCTGAATAGCAAAAACCACCTTTGAAGGTTATCATGCTGTCTTATTATATTTGTTTTAGCTTATTTTGTGCCTCTCTTATTATGTTGGTCAGTTGAATGTTAATTAGATAAAATCCATGTTCAGTAAAAATAATTTGATGCAGAAATAAACTAGCTAATAGACCAACTGTATAGTATTGTATACAAGTGTTTAATATCCGTATCGGCCAGAAGTTGTCTGTTTAAATCGGTA
Source organism: Paramisgurnus dabryanus (assembly GCF_030506205.2). NCBI lineage: Eukaryota > Metazoa > Chordata > Actinopteri > Cypriniformes > Cobitidae > Paramisgurnus > Paramisgurnus dabryanus. Next base: position 7,116,192 of record NC_133359.1, read on the forward strand.
TCGGCCCAAAAAAATCCTATCGGTGCATCCCTACTTTATATGCAAAAATCTCCACTTTTAAAAAGTCTCCAGTCTTCACTGTCTTTTCTGAATAAAGGTAAAGGGCTTAAATATTCGGTCGATATTCTGATATATTAAACAAAACCCTCCTTAAAGGGACACTTTTGCATAAAGCTTTGTATAGTTAAAACCCCAGTCATGTTTTTGAATGGTCATGCATCATTTTCTCAGTTTCCCATGAGAGAGGAGAAATACAGATTTCAGTGTTGCACTTCCTTCTTTCAATTATGTAAAAATCATCATTTTGCATCATTGAAAGAAGGAAGTCCAATATCGTTTAGGGATAGAGACTACAAACACCCCTTTTCTCTGTCAAATAGGCACCAAATTCTAAATGTATGTTACATTTCAACTACAAATATGACACACTTTCATTAAAGTTTAATGTTTCTACGGGTGAAATTATCCTTTAAATTCTTACAGCTTGACAGTTAAAAGTCAATGTTGCACATTATACAGTTTTTCAATGCACTTAGAGGACTTTGCTGAAAAATTAGCAATTTAATGGATTCTGCCAACAAACTGTAACTTCTGCATGACCTGAGGCCGGGATTAAGCGTATTTAAAGCAAAAGTCTTTGATAGTAATGTATGATACGTGCCAAGAGCATCCAGTCAATATTATTATCTTATTTTTGACAGAGGTGGTGTTTAGCTGCTTTTGCATCTGAGCTCTTTAATAGCAAATTAAAAATTAATAATATGTGACCCTGTCTGTGAGATCCAGACTAAAGTCTCATAATCTAATTATAGGTTTAGGAGCATCAACATTTGATTTCATTCATTGATTTTACTTTAATTTCAGTCTTTGATATGGTCATACTCTGTAGTATTAGTATTAAATATATCTAAGTTAAAGGTTTAAAATGTAGGATGATTTCATATAGTAAATCACAAAACTAACTTTTGCTTTATTTTCATGGGCAGTGTCACATTTTTGATCAAATGTTTTAGTTTTGTTTTTAAATCAACTAAGGAACATTGAGAGCAAGGTTTGCAATGAGCGCTGTCTTGCTCTAAAGGACAAGTTCGGTATTTTACACTTAAAGCCCTGTTTTCAGATTGTTTATGGTGAAATAGAACGGTTTTGACTGAAATTTCGACATATGCGGCTGCCCTGAGAATTTTCAGATGTTTGTGTTTCACCTCACACCTCTACAATGGGTTTAATGGTGCACTGGAACAATCCTTTCTAAAATGCATTAAACGTTCGTTTACAAAGACGTGAAACTCACCGAGTGGTCAGGGGTGTTCACTGATATGCTCACACAAAAATCGCTGCAAAAGATGCTTTCCAACAGCTGTTTTAGCATTCGTTGTTAACTTGTGGACCTATTTTTCCAAACGCCTCACACCCGTACATTCTTCCGCTTAGAGCTTGAATAATAAACACTCCAGCCCAGGTGGTGGCGCTAATCCGCCATTGCCAATTGCAGGAATAGAAACAAAGTTCCCGGCGCGGAGTAATACCGTACCTCACAGCACAGCTAATACAAGTCAATGGAGTTGGCAAAAACTACGATAAAACCTGTTGGAATGCGTCTTTTGCAGCAATTTTTGTGTGAGCATACCAGTGAACACCCCTGACCACTCGGTGAGTTTCACGTCTTTGTAAACGAACGTTTAATGCATTTTAGGAAGGATTGTTCCAGTGCACCATTAAACCCATTGTAAAGGTGGGAGGTGAAACACAAACACGCAAAAATTCTCGGGGCAGCCGCATATGTCGAACTTTCAGTCAAAACCGTTCTATTTCATCATAAACAATCTGAAAACAGGGCTTGAAGTGTAAAATACCGAACTTGTCTTTTAACCCATCATAGGCTTCAGTAGTTCAGGGTGATGCCTATGTATTTCCCTTTCTTTTTGTGGCACTCAAAAAGCAAGCGGTGGGGTGCAGTGAAGACCTTTCTCGTCAAACGGCAGGGGAGAGATCTGATTGTTTTCCTTGAGTTGCCATGACTGATCACGCAAGTGGAATTTCCCACTTCAACAGCCGTGCTGACATCTGAATGTCCTACGGCATTATTAATTTAGCCATAGTGAAATTTACTATACTAATGCGGTTCGAAATGTTACTGACAGTTGAAATGAAATGAACACAGGATGCATTGTGCTTTTTTATGATTATTGACTGACATTATCTTCGCAGCCTTACATGTGACTTTTGGGACGATGAGGCTGAGAATGCGTAAAGCATCTCAGCAGCGGAGCACCACCCTGTCCGCCCGGACCGCCAAGACCAAGAGGAAGCACTCCGAGGTGGAAAGCAGTTTGCCCTCAGAAGACGGCAAGATGCCGAAACGAGACACAGGCATTTTCTCCACCATCAAACGGTTCATCAGAGGCAATGCTGTCAAGGTTTGCAGTGTAGTTTGTGTTATATGACTTGTGTTGGGGATGGATTTGTGCAGTTTGATCTCAGTTGTGTTTCTTAATGTCAGGTGGAGCAGTGCACTCCTGCTAAGAGGAGCCGTGTTGACTGTGATTCAGACAGTAATCTGATCACATCCACTCCGACCGGTGGAAATCTGCCCAGCAGAGCAAATCCCAGAACCCGCAGGAAAGGCCCTGTCAACGGAGGTATGTATAGGAGTGTAGTTATAGAAAGGCCATATTTGAAAATGTAGTCCTCAAGGTTTCATGTACAAATGAAATGTACAT